>NC_059429.1:16414117-16446617 GCF_021028975.2 Sphaerodactylus townsendi
CCCACCCCCCCCCCCCCCCACCCCCCCCCCCCCCCACCCCCCCCCCCCCCCACCCCCCCCCCCCCCCACCCCCCCCCCCCCCCACCCCCCCCCCCCCCCACCCCCCCCCCCCCCCACCCCCCCCCCCCCCCACCCCCCCCCCCCCCCACCCCCCCCCCCCCCCACCCCCCCCCCCCCCCACCCCCCCCCCCCCCCACCCCCCCCCCCCCCCACCCCCCCCCCCCCCCACCCCCCCCCCCCCCCACCCCCCCCCCCCCCCACCCCCCCCCCCCCCCACCCCCCCCCCCCCCCACCCCCCCCCCCCCCCACCCCCCCCCCCCCCCACCCCCCCCCCCCCCCACCCCCCCCCCCCCCCACCCCCCCCCCCCCCCACCCCCCCCCCCCCCCACCCCCCCCCCCCCCCACCCCCCCCCCCCCCCACCCCCCCCCCCCCCCACCCCCCCCCCCCCCCACCCCCCCCCCCCCCCACCCCCCCCCCCCCCCACCCCCCCCCCCCCCCACCCCCCCCCCCCCCCACCCCCCCCCCCCCCCACCCCCCCCCCCCCCCACCCCCCCCCCCCCCCACCCCCCCCCCCCCCCACCCCCCCCCCCCCCCACCCCCCCCCCCCCCCACCCCCCCCCCCCCCCACCCCCCCCCCCCCCCACCCCCCCCCCCCCCCACCCCCCCCCCCCCCCACCCCCCCCCCCCCCCACCCCCCCCCCCCCCCACCCCCCCCCCCCCCCACCCCCCCCCCCCCCCACCCCCCCCCCCCCCCACCCCCCCCCCCCCCCACCCCCCCCCCCCCCCACCCCCCCCCCCCCCCACCCCCCCCCCCCCCCACCCCCCCCCCCCCCCACCCCCCCCCCCCCCCACCCCCCCCCCCCCCCACCCCCCCCCCCCCCCACCCCCCCCCCCCCCCACCCCCCCCCCCCCCCACCCCCCCCCCCCCCCACCCCCCCCCCCCCCCACCCCCCCCCCCCCCCACCCCCCCCCCCCCCCACCCCCCCCCCCCCCCACCCCCCCCCCCCCCCACCCCCCCCCCCCCCCACCCCCCCCCCCCCCCACCCCCCCCCCCCCCCACCCCCCCCCCCCCCCACCCCCCCCCCCCCCCACCCCCCCCCCCCCCCACCCCCCCCCCCCCCCACCCCCCCCCCCCCCCACCCCCCCCCCCCCCCACCCCCCCCCCCCCCCACCCCCCCCCCCCCCCACCCCCCCCCCCCCCCACCCCCCCCCCCCCCCACCCCCCCCCCCCCCCACCCCCCCCCCCCCCCACCCCCCCCCCCCCCCACCCCCCCCCCCCCCCACCCCCCCCCCCCCCCACCCCCCCCCCCCCCCACCCCCCCCCCCCCCCACCCCCCCCCCCCCCCACCCCCCCCCCCCCCCACCCCCCCCCCCCCCCACCCCCCCCCCCCCCCACCCCCCCCCCCCCCCACCCCCCCCCCCCCCCACCCCCCCCCCCCCCCACCCCCCCCCCCCCCCACCCCCCCCCCCCCCCACCCCCCCCCCCCCCCACCCCCCCCCCCCCCCACCCCCCCCCCCCCCCACCCCCCCCCCCCCCCACCCCCCCCCCCCCCCACCCCCCCCCCCCCCCACCCCCCCCCCCCCCCACCCCCCCCCCCCCCCACCCCCCCCCCCCCCCACCCCCCCCCCCCCCCACCCCCCCCCCCCCCCACCCCCCCCCCCCCCCACCCCCCCCCCCCCCCACCCCCCCCCCCCCCCACCCCCCCCCCCCCCCACCCCCCCCCCCCCCCACCCCCCCCCCCCCCCACCCCCCCCCCCCCCCACCCCCCCCCCCCCCCACCCCCCCCCCCCCCCACCCCCCCCCCCCCCCACCCCCCCCCCCCCCCACCCCCCCCCCCCCCCACCCCCCCCCCCCCCCACCCCCCCCCCCCCCCACCCCCCCCCCCCCCCACCCCCCCCCCCCCCCACCCCCCCCCCCCCCCACCCCCCCCCCCCCCCACCCCCCCCCCCCCCCACCCCCCCCCCCCCCCACCCCCCCCCCCCCCCACCCCCCCCCCCCCCCACCCCCCCCCCCCCCCACCCCCCCCCCCCCCCACCCCCCCCCCCCCCCACCCCCCCCCCCCCCCACCCCCCCCCCCCCCCACCCCCCCCCCCCCCCACCCCCCCCCCCCCCCACCCCCCCCCCCCCCCACCCCCCCCCCCCCCCACCCCCCCCCCCCCCCACCCCCCCCCCCCCCCACCCCCCCCCCCCCCCACCCCCCCCCCCCCCCACCCCCCCCCCCCCCCACCCCCCCCCCCCCCCACCCCCCCCCCCCCCCACCCCCCCCCCCCCCCACCCCCCCCCCCCCCCACCCCCCCCCCCCCCCACCCCCCCCCCCCCCCACCCCCCCCCCCCCCCACCCCCCCCCCCCCCCACCCCCCCCCCCCCCCACCCCCCCCCCCCCCCACCCCCCCCCCCCCCCACCCCCCCCCCCCCCCACCCCCCCCCCCCCCCACCCCCCCCCCCCCCCACCCCCCCCCCCCCCCACCCCCCCCCCCCCCCACCCCCCCCCCCCCCCACCCCCCCCCCCCCCCACCCCCCCCCCCCCCCACCCCCCCCCCCCCCCACCCCCCCCCCCCCCCACCCCCCCCCCCCCCCACCCCCCCCCCCCCCCACCCCCCCCCCCCCCCACCCCCCCCCCCCCCCACCCCCCCCCCCCCCCACCCCCCCCCCCCCCCACCCCCCCCCCCCCCCACCCCCCCCCCCCCCCACCCCCCCCCCCCCCCACCCCCCCCCCCCCCCACCCCCCCCCCCCCCCACCCCCCCCCCCCCCCACCCCCCCCCCCCCCCACCCCCCCCCCCCCCCACCCCCCCCCCCCCCCACCCCCCCCCCCCCCCACCCCCCCCCCCCCCCACCCCCCCCCCCCCCCACCCCCCCCCCCCCCCACCCCCCCCCCCCCCCACCCCCCCCCCCCCCCACCCCCCCCCCCCCCCACCCCCCCCCCCCCCCACCCCCCCCCCCCCCCACCCCCCCCCCCCCCCACCCCCCCCCCCCCCCACCCCCCCCCCCCCCCACCCCCCCCCCCCCCCACCCCCCCCCCCCCCCACCCCCCCCCCCCCCCACCCCCCCCCCCCCCCACCCCCCCCCCCCCCCACCCCCCCCCCCCCCCACCCCCCCCCCCCCCCACCCCCCCCCCCCCCCACCCCCCCCCCCCCCCACCCCCCCCCCCCCCCACCCCCCCCCCCCCCCACCCCCCCCCCCCCCCACCCCCCCCCCCCCCCACCCCCCCCCCCCCCCACCCCCCCCCCCCCCCACCCCCCCCCCCCCCCACCCCCCCCCCCCCCCACCCCCCCCCCCCCCCACCCCCCCCCCCCCCCACCCCCCCCCCCCCCCACCCCCCCCCCCCCCCACCCCCCCCCCCCCCCACCCCCCCCCCCCCCCACCCCCCCCCCCCCCCACCCCCCCCCCCCCCCACCCCCCCCCCCCCCCACCCCCCCCCCCCCCCACCCCCCCCCCCCCCCACCCCCCCCCCCCCCCACCCCCCCCCCCCCCCACCCCCCCCCCCCCCCACCCCCCCCCCCCCCCACCCCCCCCCCCCCCCACCCCCCCCCCCCCCCACCCCCCCCCCCCCCCACCCCCCCCCCCCCCCACCCCCCCCCCCCCCCACCCCCCCCCCCCCCCACCCCCCCCCCCCCCCACCCCCCCCCCCCCCCACCCCCCCCCCCCCCCACCCCCCCCCCCCCCCACCCCCCCCCCCCCCCACCCCCCCCCCCCCCCACCCCCCCCCCCCCCCACCCCCCCCCCCCCCCACCCCCCCCCCCCCCCACCCCCCCCCCCCCCCACCCCCCCCCCCCCCCACCCCCCCCCCCCCCCACCCCCCCCCCCCCCCACCCCCCCCCCCCCCCACCCCCCCCCCCCCCCACCCCCCCCCCCCCCCACCCCCCCCCCCCCCCACCCCCCCCCCCCCCCACCCCCCCCCCCCCCCACCCCCCCCCCCCCCCACCCCCCCCCCCCCCCACCCCCCCCCCCCCCCACCCCCCCCCCCCCCCACCCCCCCCCCCCCCCACCCCCCCCCCCCCCCACCCCCCCCCCCCCCCACCCCCCCCCCCCCCCACCCCCCCCCCCCCCCACCCCCCCCCCCCCCCACCCCCCCCCCCCCCCACCCCCCCCCCCCCCCACCCCCCCCCCCCCCCACCCCCCCCCCCCCCCACCCCCCCCCCCCCCCACCCCCCCCCCCCCCCACCCCCCCCCCCCCCCACCCCCCCCCCCCCCCACCCCCCCCCCCCCCCACCCCCCCCCCCCCCCACCCCCCCCCCCCCCCACCCCCCCCCCCCCCCACCCCCCCCCCCCCCCACCCCCCCCCCCCCCCACCCCCCCCCCCCCCCACCCCCCCCCCCCCCCACCCCCCCCCCCCCCCACCCCCCCCCCCCCCCACCCCCCCCCCCCCCCACCCCCCCCCCCCCCCACCCCCCCCCCCCCCCACCCCCCCCCCCCCCCACCCCCCCCCCCCCCCACCCCCCCCCCCCCCCACCCCCCCCCCCCCCCACCCCCCCCCCCCCCCACCCCCCCCCCCCCCCACCCCCCCCCCCCCCCACCCCCCCCCCCCCCCACCCCCCCCCCCCCCCACCCCCCCCCCCCCCCACCCCCCCCCCCCCCCACCCCCCCCCCCCCCCACCCCCCCCCCCCCCCACCCCCCCCCCCCCCCACCCCCCCCCCCCCCCACCCCCCCCCCCCCCCACCCCCCCCCCCCCCCACCCCCCCCCCCCCCCACCCCCCCCCCCCCCCACCCCCCCCCCCCCCCACCCCCCCCCCCCCCCACCCCCCCCCCCCCCCACCCCCCCCCCCCCCCACCCCCCCCCCCCCCCACCCCCCCCCCCCCCCACCCCCCCCCCCCCCCACCCCCCCCCCCCCCCACCCCCCCCCCCCCCCACCCCCCCCCCCCCCCACCCCCCCCCCCCCCCACCCCCCCCCCCCCCCACCCCCCCCCCCCCCCACCCCCCCCCCCCCCCACCCCCCCCCCCCCCCACCCCCCCCCCCCCCCACCCCCCCCCCCCCCCACCCCCCCCCCCCCCCACCCCCCCCCCCCCCCACCCCCCCCCCCCCCCACCCCCCCCCCCCCCCACCCCCCCCCCCCCCCACCCCCCCCCCCCCCCACCCCCCCCCCCCCCCACCCCCCCCCCCCCCCACCCCCCCCCCCCCCCACCCCCCCCCCCCCCCACCCCCCCCCCCCCCCACCCCCCCCCCCCCCCACCCCCCCCCCCCCCCACCCCCCCCCCCCCCCACCCCCCCCCCCCCCCACCCCCCCCCCCCCCCACCCCCCCCCCCCCCCACCCCCCCCCCCCCCCACCCCCCCCCCCCCCCACCCCCCCCCCCCCCCACCCCCCCCCCCCCCCACCCCCCCCCCCCCCCACCCCCCCCCCCCCCCACCCCCCCCCCCCCCCACCCCCCCCCCCCCCCACCCCCCCCCCCCCCCACCCCCCCCCCCCCCCACCCCCCCCCCCCCCCACCCCCCCCCCCCCCCACCCCCCCCCCCCCCCACCCCCCCCCCCCCCCACCCCCCCCCCCCCCCACCCCCCCCCCCCCCCACCCCCCCCCCCCCCCACCCCCCCCCCCCCCCACCCCCCCCCCCCCCCACCCCCCCCCCCCCCCACCCCCCCCCCCCCCCACCCCCCCCCCCCCCCACCCCCCCCCCCCCCCACCCCCCCCCCCCCCCACCCCCCCCCCCCCCCACCCCCCCCCCCCCCCACCCCCCCCCCCCCCCACCCCCCCCCCCCCCCACCCCCCCCCCCCCCCACCCCCCCCCCCCCCCACCCCCCCCCCCCCCCACCCCCCCCCCCCCCCACCCCCCCCCCCCCCCACCCCCCCCCCCCCCCACCCCCCCCCCCCCCCACCCCCCCCCCCCCCCACCCCCCCCCCCCCCCACCCCCCCCCCCCCCCACCCCCCCCCCCCCCCACCCCCCCCCCCCCCCACCCCCCCCCCCCCCCACCCCCCCCCCCCCCCACCCCCCCCCCCCCCCACCCCCCCCCCCCCCCACCCCCCCCCCCCCCCACCCCCCCCCCCCCCCACCCCCCCCCCCCCCCACCCCCCCCCCCCCCCACCCCCCCCCCCCCCCACCCCCCCCCCCCCCCACCCCCCCCCCCCCCCACCCCCCCCCCCCCCCACCCCCCCCCCCCCCCACCCCCCCCCCCCCCCACCCCCCCCCCCCCCCACCCCCCCCCCCCCCCACCCCCCCCCCCCCCCACCCCCCCCCCCCCCCACCCCCCCCCCCCCCCACCCCCCCCCCCCCCCACCCCCCCCCCCCCCCACCCCCCCCCCCCCCCACCCCCCCCCCCCCCCACCCCCCCCCCCCCCCACCCCCCCCCCCCCCCACCCCCCCCCCCCCCCACCCCCCCCCCCCCCCACCCCCCCCCCCCCCCACCCCCCCCCCCCCCCACCCCCCCCCCCCCCCACCCCCCCCCCCCCCCACCCCCCCCCCCCCCCACCCCCCCCCCCCCCCACCCCCCCCCCCCCCCACCCCCCCCCCCCCCCACCCCCCCCCCCCCCCACCCCCCCCCCCCCCCACCCCCCCCCCCCCCCACCCCCCCCCCCCCCCACCCCCCCCCCCCCCCACCCCCCCCCCCCCCCACCCCCCCCCCCCCCCACCCCCCCCCCCCCCCACCCCCCCCCCCCCCCACCCCCCCCCCCCCCCACCCCCCCCCCCCCCCACCCCCCCCCCCCCCCACCCCCCCCCCCCCCCACCCCCCCCCCCCCCCACCCCCCCCCCCCCCCACCCCCCCCCCCCCCCACCCCCCCCCCCCCCCACCCCCCCCCCCCCCCACCCCCCCCCCCCCCCACCCCCCCCCCCCCCCACCCCCCCCCCCCCCCACCCCCCCCCCCCCCCACCCCCCCCCCCCCCCACCCCCCCCCCCCCCCACCCCCCCCCCCCCCCACCCCCCCCCCCCCCCACCCCCCCCCCCCCCCACCCCCCCCCCCCCCCACCCCCCCCCCCCCCCACCCCCCCCCCCCCCCACCCCCCCCCCCCCCCACCCCCCCCCCCCCCCACCCCCCCCCCCCCCCACCCCCCCCCCCCCCCACCCCCCCCCCCCCCCACCCCCCCCCCCCCCCACCCCCCCCCCCCCCCACCCCCCCCCCCCCCCACCCCCCCCCCCCCCCACCCCCCCCCCCCCCCACCCCCCCCCCCCCCCACCCCCCCCCCCCCCCACCCCCCCCCCCCCCCACCCCCCCCCCCCCCCACCCCCCCCCCCCCCCACCCCCCCCCCCCCCCACCCCCCCCCCCCCCCACCCCCCCCCCCCCCCACCCCCCCCCCCCCCCACCCCCCCCCCCCCCCACCCCCCCCCCCCCCCACCCCCCCCCCCCCCCACCCCCCCCCCCCCCCACCCCCCCCCCCCCCCACCCCCCCCCCCCCCCACCCCCCCCCCCCCCCACCCCCCCCCCCCCCCACCCCCCCCCCCCCCCACCCCCCCCCCCCCCCACCCCCCCCCCCCCCCACCCCCCCCCCCCCCCACCCCCCCCCCCCCCCACCCCCCCCCCCCCCCACCCCCCCCCCCCCCCACCCCCCCCCCCCCCCACCCCCCCCCCCCCCCACCCCCCCCCCCCCCCACCCCCCCCCCCCCCCACCCCCCCCCCCCCCCACCCCCCCCCCCCCCCACCCCCCCCCCCCCCCACCCCCCCCCCCCCCCACCCCCCCCCCCCCCCACCCCCCCCCCCCCCCACCCCCCCCCCCCCCCACCCCCCCCCCCCCCCACCCCCCCCCCCCCCCACCCCCCCCCCCCCCCACCCCCCCCCCCCCCCACCCCCCCCCCCCCCCACCCCCCCCCCCCCCCACCCCCCCCCCCCCCCACCCCCCCCCCCCCCCACCCCCCCCCCCCCCCACCCCCCCCCCCCCCCACCCCCCCCCCCCCCCACCCCCCCCCCCCCCCACCCCCCCCCCCCCCCACCCCCCCCCCCCCCCACCCCCCCCCCCCCCCACCCCCCCCCCCCCCCACCCCCCCCCCCCCCCACCCCCCCCCCCCCCCACCCCCCCCCCCCCCCACCCCCCCCCCCCCCCACCCCCCCCCCCCCCCACCCCCCCCCCCCCCCACCCCCCCCCCCCCCCACCCCCCCCCCCCCCCACCCCCCCCCCCCCCCACCCCCCCCCCCCCCCACCCCCCCCCCCCCCCACCCCCCCCCCCCCCCACCCCCCCCCCCCCCCACCCCCCCCCCCCCCCACCCCCCCCCCCCCCCACCCCCCCCCCCCCCCACCCCCCCCCCCCCCCACCCCCCCCCCCCCCCACCCCCCCCCCCCCCCACCCCCCCCCCCCCCCACCCCCCCCCCCCCCCACCCCCCCCCCCCCCCACCCCCCCCCCCCCCCACCCCCCCCCCCCCCCACCCCCCCCCCCCCCCACCCCCCCCCCCCCCCACCCCCCCCCCCCCCCACCCCCCCCCCCCCCCACCCCCCCCCCCCCCCACCCCCCCCCCCCCCCACCCCCCCCCCCCCCCACCCCCCCCCCCCCCCACCCCCCCCCCCCCCCACCCCCCCCCCCCCCCACCCCCCCCCCCCCCCACCCCCCCCCCCCCCCACCCCCCCCCCCCCCCACCCCCCCCCCCCCCCACCCCCCCCCCCCCCCACCCCCCCCCCCCCCCACCCCCCCCCCCCCCCACCCCCCCCCCCCCCCACCCCCCCCCCCCCCCACCCCCCCCCCCCCCCACCCCCCCCCCCCCCCACCCCCCCCCCCCCCCACCCCCCCCCCCCCCCACCCCCCCCCCCCCCCACCCCCCCCCCCCCCCACCCCCCCCCCCCCCCACCCCCCCCCCCCCCCACCCCCCCCCCCCCCCACCCCCCCCCCCCCCCACCCCCCCCCCCCCCCACCCCCCCCCCCCCCCACCCCCCCCCCCCCCCACCCCCCCCCCCCCCCACCCCCCCCCCCCCCCACCCCCCCCCCCCCCCACCCCCCCCCCCCCCCACCCCCCCCCCCCCCCACCCCCCCCCCCCCCCACCCCCCCCCCCCCCCACCCCCCCCCCCCCCCACCCCCCCCCCCCCCCACCCCCCCCCCCCCCCACCCCCCCCCCCCCCCACCCCCCCCCCCCCCCACCCCCCCCCCCCCCCACCCCCCCCCCCCCCCACCCCCCCCCCCCCCCACCCCCCCCCCCCCCCACCCCCCCCCCCCCCCACCCCCCCCCCCCCCCACCCCCCCCCCCCCCCACCCCCCCCCCCCCCCACCCCCCCCCCCCCCCACCCCCCCCCCCCCCCACCCCCCCCCCCCCCCACCCCCCCCCCCCCCCACCCCCCCCCCCCCCCACCCCCCCCCCCCCCCACCCCCCCCCCCCCCCACCCCCCCCCCCCCCCACCCCCCCCCCCCCCCACCCCCCCCCCCCCCCACCCCCCCCCCCCCCCACCCCCCCCCCCCCCCACCCCCCCCCCCCCCCACCCCCCCCCCCCCCCACCCCCCCCCCCCCCCACCCCCCCCCCCCCCCACCCCCCCCCCCCCCCACCCCCCCCCCCCCCCACCCCCCCCCCCCCCCACCCCCCCCCCCCCCCACCCCCCCCCCCCCCCACCCCCCCCCCCCCCCACCCCCCCCCCCCCCCACCCCCCCCCCCCCCCACCCCCCCCCCCCCCCACCCCCCCCCCCCCCCACCCCCCCCCCCCCCCACCCCCCCCCCCCCCCACCCCCCCCCCCCCCCACCCCCCCCCCCCCCCACCCCCCCCCCCCCCCACCCCCCCCCCCCCCCACCCCCCCCCCCCCCCACCCCCCCCCCCCCCCACCCCCCCCCCCCCCCACCCCCCCCCCCCCCCACCCCCCCCCCCCCCCACCCCCCCCCCCCCCCACCCCCCCCCCCCCCCACCCCCCCCCCCCCCCACCCCCCCCCCCCCCCACCCCCCCCCCCCCCCACCCCCCCCCCCCCCCACCCCCCCCCCCCCCCACCCCCCCCCCCCCCCACCCCCCCCCCCCCCCACCCCCCCCCCCCCCCACCCCCCCCCCCCCCCACCCCCCCCCCCCCCCACCCCCCCCCCCCCCCACCCCCCCCCCCCCCCACCCCCCCCCCCCCCCACCCCCCCCCCCCCCCACCCCCCCCCCCCCCCACCCCCCCCCCCCCCCACCCCCCCCCCCCCCCACCCCCCCCCCCCCCCACCCCCCCCCCCCCCCACCCCCCCCCCCCCCCACCCCCCCCCCCCCCCACCCCCCCCCCCCCCCACCCCCCCCCCCCCCCACCCCCCCCCCCCCCCACCCCCCCCCCCCCCCACCCCCCCCCCCCCCCACCCCCCCCCCCCCCCACCCCCCCCCCCCCCCACCCCCCCCCCCCCCCACCCCCCCCCCCCCCCACCCCCCCCCCCCCCCACCCCCCCCCCCCCCCACCCCCCCCCCCCCCCACCCCCCCCCCCCCCCACCCCCCCCCCCCCCCACCCCCCCCCCCCCCCACCCCCCCCCCCCCCCACCCCCCCCCCCCCCCACCCCCCCCCCCCCCCACCCCCCCCCCCCCCCACCCCCCCCCCCCCCCACCCCCCCCCCCCCCCACCCCCCCCCCCCCCCACCCCCCCCCCCCCCCACCCCCCCCCCCCCCCACCCCCCCCCCCCCCCACCCCCCCCCCCCCCCACCCCCCCCCCCCCCCACCCCCCCCCCCCCCCACCCCCCCCCCCCCCCACCCCCCCCCCCCCCCACCCCCCCCCCCCCCCACCCCCCCCCCCCCCCACCCCCCCCCCCCCCCACCCCCCCCCCCCCCCACCCCCCCCCCCCCCCACCCCCCCCCCCCCCCACCCCCCCCCCCCCCCACCCCCCCCCCCCCCCACCCCCCCCCCCCCCCACCCCCCCCCCCCCCCACCCCCCCCCCCCCCCACCCCCCCCCCCCCCCACCCCCCCCCCCCCCCACCCCCCCCCCCCCCCACCCCCCCCCCCCCCCACCCCCCCCCCCCCCCACCCCCCCCCCCCCCCACCCCCCCCCCCCCCCACCCCCCCCCCCCCCCACCCCCCCCCCCCCCCACCCCCCCCCCCCCCCACCCCCCCCCCCCCCCACCCCCCCCCCCCCCCACCCCCCCCCCCCCCCACCCCCCCCCCCCCCCACCCCCCCCCCCCCCCACCCCCCCCCCCCCCCACCCCCCCCCCCCCCCACCCCCCCCCCCCCCCACCCCCCCCCCCCCCCACCCCCCCCCCCCCCCACCCCCCCCCCCCCCCACCCCCCCCCCCCCCCACCCCCCCCCCCCCCCACCCCCCCCCCCCCCCACCCCCCCCCCCCCCCACCCCCCCCCCCCCCCACCCCCCCCCCCCCCCACCCCCCCCCCCCCCCACCCCCCCCCCCCCCCACCCCCCCCCCCCCCCACCCCCCCCCCCCCCCACCCCCCCCCCCCCCCACCCCCCCCCCCCCCCCACAAATGAACCTGCATTTTTTGCACACACACACCCCCAGGTGCGTGCCCGGTGTAACGCACACACCCCAGCCCCCTGGTAGCTGTGTGTATGTGTTCTGCATCCATGCGGGCACCAACAATTGGATGCTTTCCTTTGCTCCTGGAAATGCTGATCTTTTTTGTCTTCAGTACTTCTTTTCTTGGACGTCCTTCAAGACTGGTAATTATCGCCCATCCCTGAAACCCTACCCAACCTTCTCCCTTTTCTCTTGCATGCTTTCTGTGAGTATGTTCATTGCTTAAATATATTTTTTTGTTTTGCTATTATTATTATTTAATTAAAAAAACATATTTTATTTATACAATAATCAAGGTTTTTTGAGAATTTTCACCCAGGACTAACCCGGTATACATAGGTTATCGATCCCTGTTACCCCATCTTGCTTTCTGTCTCCTGCTAATTCCCTCAGCTAAAGTGGAGACTGTCTACCTGAGGTAGTAGGAGGTACTTTCAAAATATAAGTAGTAGCCCCTTCTGCACATCCTTGATAGACAGGGCCCACATTGAATACTACAGGCTTCCGTGTACCTTAAATTGGTTCAGCATAAAGACTACTCCAGACAAGTTCTATCTTCCAGACCAGCCTCAGAATGAAACATTGACAGCCATAATATCCCCCTCGCCACATCTTCTGCGCTTTGACTTTGGTGAGGTATCAGAAAGGAAAAAACAAAGACTTTCCCGTCTTTGCATGCAATTCCAGCAGTTAGTGGGATGTAATTAATCCTCCGCTTTGGTTGCAACAACGTTTCTTCGAGGGCTAAAAATGAGTCTTCTCTGGGCACAGCCATGTGTATGCTCTCTTATCCACATCAAACAAACATGCATTTCCCCCGGCCACGCCATTTTCAAGCCCTCAGTACATCTTAGCGCAATACACTCTGCCACAGGGAAAACTTCCCCGTGCGTTTGTTATCACCAAAAAACCAGCTATTTGTTCAATGCTTCCTTTTCCTTTTGCCGAAAAGAAAAGAATTCTTAAAGAGCCCGTGTCCATTCAAGAACCAGAGCAAATTCACTTGGGATCCCGGCTGGCAGAGGGTTCCTTCCTCTGTAGGATTCTGAGGTAGAGAGTATGAAGTTGACCTTTGCCCCTTCAGGATGCCTGACTGACAAGATCGCTGGGCATATTAATGGTGCAGGACGTCAGGAACAGAAGTCCTGCAAACAAGGGATAGATCCCTCTTTCTTCCAATTCAGGTTGGGAACATCCAGAGCACAGCCCACAAATCACGTTGATAAAACCCAGGCAAGAAAGCAATCCTGGTATTCTTGCATATTTGCGGACCTGAAGATTCTTTTGGTACAGTATTTGGTGACTGGTTACTCACCCCCCCCCCACATAAATACAAACACTCACCCTGCCCACGCATGACCAAAATCCTGCCTCCAAAGAATCTTGATTTAATCCTAGGCACAAACGAGTTTTGATCGATTGTGGTGGGTTTTCTGAGCTGTGTGGCCGTGGTCTGGTAGGTCTTGTTCCTAACGTTTTGCCTGCATCTGTGGCTGGCATCTTCAGAGGTATATCACAGAGAGAAGTCTGTTACACACTGTATCTAGTGAGAAGAAAATGGTTAGTGGGGCACATATTGTCCATGTCCTAGGGAGGGGAACCAATCAGTAAGTGTTTGGTTGGAACTTGCTATGCAAAGGTGTGGTTGAGTGCATTGTATTGCGGGTGGGGTTATCAGTCCATTTACATTTGTAGTCGCATTTGCATTCCCTGCAGCAGCAGCAGCATTGGTGAATGCAAATCCTGCATCTAGGTGGAGTCCATTGTCCATGAACTTATCATGCTCTTGGCCTTTAATTCTGCGGTTTTTAAGTACGGTTAGCCAAGCTTTGTTAATTCTCAGAGTCTTTTCTTTCTTGTTGAAGTTGTCTTGGTGTTTGTGAATTTCAATGGCCACCCTGTGCAGCCTAATTTTTGATCCCCCCCCTTCCTTATTCACCCACACTCTCCCCCTCGAAATGATTCCAGGGTGCCATTTGATGTTTTTGCCATTTTTAAAAATGCTCTGTGGAATCGATGCTTCGATATTTCAGTGTCTCATTCTGAGATTCCCCATAGCTCTTTCACTCGAACCTCCAAAGATTTCATCCCGCGAAAGTTTTAAAAAAACTGACAAAAATTAACAGATGAGATGATGGAGCAAGCTCAGAAAATAATGCCAAAGAGGAAGTCCGGGGACTGAAGAGAGGTGTGGGAAATGACTTTAAAAGATTGCACAGCAAGTCAAAATGTTTTGAAAATGTTTTCAGCAAAAGAATCATTAAAATTGAGGATGCATTTAAAATGTTTTCAGGCTGAAATGATAACATTTTGAGTTGAAAACAATTCAGAACTCCTCAGAGGAAACGTTTTATTTTGTGCCTCAAAAGCATTTTATTTTGGTTGTACGGAAATGGGGCTATGGACACTGACAATGTAGAAAAGGAAATAAGACATGTATGAATTGAAGGCTGCAGCCACACCCACGCCCATTCACAAAGTTCTATGTAATAACGATCCGTATCATTTTTACATATTTATCCCTTTCTCCCATCATGGAGCTTGAAGAAGCTTACATAGGACTGCTAGGATATCTCCCATCTGGGCTCTAACCAAACCAATGTCTGCTTAGCTTCACCAGAACTGCATCTCATGTCTTCTAGCTGTAGACATTAAGTGGTCTGCTTAGTGGTGGCTCCAGACATGCAACCCCCACCCCCACCCATGGTGCATATAGTTCCTTAGGAGGAGGTCCCATGCCTGGTGTAGTGGATAGGAGCAGATGGATTCTAATTTGGAGAACCGGATTTGGTATCCCACTCCTCCACCTGAGTGGCAGAAGCTTATCTGGTGAACCGGATGAGTTTCTGTACTCCTATATACCTGCTGGGTTACCTTGAGCTAGTCACAGTTCTTCAGAATGCTCTCCACTCCACCTACCTCACCAGGTCTCTGTTGAGGGGAGAGGAAGGGAAAGGAGTTTGTCTCCTTGAGTCTCCTTACAGGAGAGAAAGGTGGGGTATAAATCCAAACTCCTCCTCCTCCCTCCTCCTCCTCCTCCCTCTTCCTCTTCCTCTTTTTCTTTTTCTTTTTCTTTTTCTTTTTCTTTTTCTTTTTCTTTTTCTTTTTCTTTTTCTTTTTTTTCTTTCTTTTTCTTGTTCTTGTTCTTGTTCTTGTTCTTGTTCTTGTTCTTGTTCTTGTTCTTGTTCTTCTTGTTCTTGTTCTTCTTCTTCTTCTTCTTCTTCTTCTTCTTCTTCTTCTTCTTCTTCTTCTTCTTCTTCTTCTTCTTCTATTGATTTGAGTACAGGTGGTGAGAGATGGCTTTGAGGCAGTGGTGGGATTCAAATAATTTAACAACTGGTTGATTACAAGCACCCTTTTAACAACCAGCTCTGCCGAAGCGGTGCGAACCGGCTGATTCCCACCACTGCTTTGAAGGTCAGGGTAGATTCGATCCCCACTGTAGTAACTCACAGCCCCTTAGTTTCTGGTTTGATTTGGGACATCCATCAGTCTCGGCCTGATCTCTGCTGAGTGAAGCTGGCTCTGCTCCCAGCAGCCGGCAAATGGCACAATAGAGCCACATTCAGAGCTCAGTGTGCTTTTCTAATATTATAATCGCAGTCGCAGCCAACCTGTGGTGACCCCATGGGGTTTTCAAGCTAAATCATGAACAAAGCTGTCTTGCCTTTGCCTGCTGCTGCTGCAACATATTCCTTACAGTTGCCAAGCTCCAGGCGGGACCTGGAGATCTCCTGGAATTATAATTGGCCTCCAGGCTTCAAGAATCAGTTGCCCAGGAGAAAGATGGCTATTTTGAAGGGTAGATGCTATATAGGAATGGTGGCGAACCTTTGGCACTCCAGATGTTATGGACTACAATTCCCATCAGCCCCTGCCAGCTGGCAGTGCCAAAGGTTCGCCACCATGGCTATATAGCATTAAATCCTGCGGAGGCCCCTCCCCTCTCCAAACCCCACCCTCCACAGACTCTGGCTGCAACACAGATGGCTTGCAAGAATTGTTCCATGGTCTCTCTTCTCCGCCAAGCTCTCTCTCTCTCTCTCTCTCTCTGTGTCTCTCTCTCTCTCTCTCTGTGTCTCTCTCTCTTCCTGTGTGTGTTTGAGTGAAAAATCTTCTCTCTTTTCTCCACCCCCCACCCCCCCCATATCTTCCCCCTCTCCTTCGCTAATCTGATTGAGATAATAAGCCAGCAAGCTTGACGTTCTTCTCCACTAAAGTCCGGGCTATTCACCTCCTGAGATTCCCCCATCTGATAGAAGGCAGTCATTTGGAAGTGGAGTCCTCGATGGAATTGAGCAAAATCCTATCCTATTATCTCCTTCCCCTGCACTCTCAGTTCGCTCGAAGAGATATGGCACGGCATGACAGGCGATCCAAAGACTTTGCCGTTTCGGCAAGTACCTGAGCCGCTTCCTTTCGTTCCACGTTTTGCCGCCGGCGCTTCGCGGCACAGATTTTGTCCCGGCCAACAGATCTCTGTCTGTCAAGATCAGTGGAATTAGACCTTCTTTTCTCAGGGCCAGTGAGGTGCCGCAATTCACGTTGATGAGAGTCTCAGAGACTTGGGCTCCTTCTGCACATGCAGAATAATGCACTTTCAAACTGCTTTCAATGCTCTTTGAAGCTGTGCGGAATAGCAAAATCCACTTGCAAACGGTTGTGAAAGTGGTTTGAAAACACATTATTCTGCGTGTGCAGAAGGGGCCTTGGTTTCAAAACCTGGTAACACCGTCAGATGTAGCAGACGGCAATGGTCACCACCGCCTCTGAAAGCTGTTGAAAAAGGGATCCAACACATGTGTGGAAGAGAGGTGGCCATTGACCTAGTAGCTAAATGGAGCTTCCACATTCAGAGGCAGCCTACCTTTATGTACTAGTTTCTCTGAGGGACATCTTGGGGGCGTGCAGTTGCCTTCATGGCCTACTGCTTAGCTTTGCAACAAGGCATCTCACAGTCATTTGTCAAAAGCAGAATATTGGACCAGATAGTGTCTTGAGAGCCCGTGCGGCCTAGCGGTTAAAGTGAGGGATCAGGCTCTTTGAGTCCTGAGTTCAGATCCCCACAAAGCTTTCAGGGTGACCTTGGAAAAGTCTGTGTTATGTTTCTAGTCATACAGTTGGAATGACCTTTCCCTGTGTGGAAGAAGAAGAAGAAGAAGAAGAAGAAGAAGAGGAGGAGGAGGAGGAGGAGGAGGAGGAGTTTGGATTTATATCCCCCCTTTCTCTCCTATAGGAGACTCAAAGAGGCTTACAATCTCCTTTCCCTTCCCCCCTCACAACAAACACCCTGTGAGGTCGGAGGGGCTGAGAGAGCTCTGAAAAGCTGTGACTAGCTCAAGGTCACCCAGCTGGCATGTGTTGGAGTGCACAGGCTAATCTGAATTCCCCAGGTAAGCCTCCACAACTCAAGCGGCAGAGCGGGGAATCAAACCCGGTTCCTCCAGATTAGAGCACACCTGCTCTTAACCACTATGCCACTGCTGCTCCCTTTCCCTTTCCAGTGGCAGATCTCTGTTTTGGCCCGATGTTGTTCTTGGGGGTTTGCTTGCCAGCAACAAAAATGTGATGGGGGGGAGTGTTTGTGAGCTGCATCAGTGGGGGAGGGGGGGTACCCCACACTGCAAAGTGTGCAGAAGGTTGGCTACACATCAGCCTCTCTTACTGCAGAAGCTAAAATGAACCGGAGTGGAGACATATTAGACACTGCGCAAAGCATACTGTGGGGAAATCATGTGAGCTGAGTAGGATGTGCTGTGATTCCAGCAATAAAGGGTAAGCGACCTCGAAAATGGAACAAACCCGTCTTGATCAACCCATGAACGGCTGCGGAGAAAAGGTATGAAGAAGTCTATTCCACTGGAACATTTCAAGTTTAAGTTCTGGTTGGGTATGCTTACCTGCGGCAGTATTAATGTGCTTGTGAAAGGTAAACGCCCCCCGCCCCCCCGCCCCCCAAGATTCTACTTTTGCTGTTTCCTACGATGGTACAATAAAGAATTTAACAGCTTTAGAAACTGTTGTCCAAACAATTGTGCTCTGTACATAATTTGGAAATAAAAACTGGACAGTTTGTTTCCAGCCTGGGTTTCCAGCCTGGGAATATTCAGACAAGGAGATGTTCAGAAGGGTTGCTCAATTTTTCTCATTTACACATAGCCACCACAGCTGTGTCCAGGAATGCTGGGAACATTTCCTATGCTGCAGGGCTTTGGTACTATGCCCAATCCAGAAGATAAATTCCCAGAAACTTTACAGCAAGACAGTCCCTAGATCCCAGTGTGGAGCAGTTCAGAGTTGGAATCAGTTCTCTTGATATCCTAGAGTACACTGTGAATATACAACCAGTTAGTGCCTAATAAAGGTCTGGATTTGGATTTGGATATACAACCAGTTAGATTACTATCCCAGTGAATTGGGGCACATCTTCCCATCACACACACTCTTAACCTTAGCTGAAAGGACATGAACTGTACTTCCCATCCCTAATCTGAATGGATTAAGGTCCTATAGATCCATTCTCTGATGGAAGGAGCTTAGAGAAAGGATCCTTCCATCAGAGGAAAGCAACTCCACCAGTAAAAAATGTCTACAGGATCCAACTCCATGTGGACTTTCCTAAGCAATACAGAACTTTGTTTATGTGTATGACTGCTTTTAGTCATCTATTTATACTAATATTTTATGCTGTACACCGCCCAGAGCCCTTCGGGGATGGGGTATAAAAATTTAAACAATAAATAAATAAAATAAAAAAGAGCTTTATACACACAAAAAATGGACAGATACTAACAAAACATGGCTGCATTCTAAAAGTTACAGAATATTCAGAAATGGCAAAGTTGATGACATGATTAAGAGACATTTATTAAAAAGAATAACATTTATTAACATTTAATAACATTTATTAAAACATCATTTTTAAAATTATTTTTAAATAACATTTGAACATTGTTACTCACATGCTGCATACTTCATTGTTACTCACATGCCAGGCTACTTCTATCCAGATACCCTCACCTATTGACCTTGCTATCTTCATTGTTACTCACAAGTATATATGCTGCACTTGCTTTCCTTCTCTACTATCAGATCCTCTGAAGATGCCAGCCACAGATGCACGTGAAACATCAGGAGAGAATGCTGCTATAAGACGGCCATACAGCCCAGAAACCACACAGCACCCCAACACTTGAACATTTATTGAAAAGAAAGCTGGAAACCTTTTATGGAATATCTTTCGAAAACCTATACAGAGAAGTAGTGAAAGGGTTTGAATCAAAAGAAGACAGTAGATTGTAACCACTAGAATACACTTAAGAAATAACAATTGAATTAATGGCTTAATTATATATGCATGAACCTAGAAATAACTTTTAATCACAGATGAGATAGAAGTCAGTATATGATGTCAATATATGATGTGTAGGTGGTGTTGTGTTTTCTTTATGTTTGTATGCTTTGTTTGTTTTATGTGTGAGAAAACTATATATATATATATATATATATATATATAGATAGATAGATAGATAGATAGATAGATATATATATATATATATATATATATATATATATATATATATATATATATATATATATATATAGATAGATAGATATATATATATATATATATATATATATATATATATATATATATATATATATATATATATATATATATATATATATATATATATATATATATAGATAGATAGATAGATAGATAGATAGATAGATAGATAGATAGATAGATAGATAGATAGATAGATAGATAGATAAAGCTGTCATGATATATAAAAAAGAGTAAAAGTTCACAAAAAGATCATCTTCTGAGTTAGCAGAAGTTTGTAAAACCCAGAGGAGGGAGACAGTTAATCTAGGGGCAAAAGTAGCAAAGATTGACCTTTAACATGATTGGTGAATTCAACTGTGACTCTAGACCAATGAGAGGCTGTTGCGTGGGCGGGGAAAAGTATTCCTGATGTATGCATTGTATATGCTATGCTAAGTTGAGATAGAGATAGAGTCTGAGTTGAGCTCAGTGTATGTTGAACTTTGTCCCTGCTGAAGAGTTCTGTATAGTTTCACAGTCTTGTATAGAATAGACTTGTGTAACCTTGCAACTGCTAAAGCAAAACCTTCCTATGGAAAGAACATCTTGCGTGGAGAGTATTCTTTTCCAGAGTGGTAGGACGTTGAAGTGAGTGCAAGAAGACTACTAAACCTTCTCATCTTACCACTCTGCTGATAGAAGCTGCTATAGTGAACCGGACCAGTGGGTCCCTCAAGGCCAGTGCTGTCTGCTCAGAATCTCAATCAGAGGCCTTTCCCGTTTGAGTAGAGGTTGTCTGCCACTCAGCCCTTTTAACTGCAGATGCCGGGGATTGAGCCTGGGACCTTCTGCATGCCAAGCGGCTACTCTGCCATTGAGCCACAGCATCTTCCCTGAACGTCTTGGACAGATTAAGCTGCCTTATACTGAATGAGCCCCTCAGCCCATCCAAGTCTGTCTTGTCTGCTCAGACTGGCAGCAGCTCTCCAGGGTCTCAAGTGGAGGTCTGTCGCATCACCTACTGCCTGGTCTTTTTAACGGGAGATGCTGGGGCTTGAACCGGGGACCTTCGACGTGCCAAGGAGAAGCTGTGCCACTGAGCCAGGGCCCGACTCCAAAGATCACTGCAAAGCTATAAGAAACGCAAACATTGATTGAAGGATCTCTTTTTAAATTTTTTTAAATGGTCTTTGCTATCTTTAATTACCATCGGCCCTTAGATAAACTAGTCCCCGGGGTGACTTTCCGGCTTCCAAGATGACAGAACGGTTTAGGCTTCAAAAAGAAATGAATTGGACCTGATTCATTTCATCTGAGGATCGGTTAACCATTCAAAGAACCCGCATGAATAGTTTTCCTCCCTGCCCTCCCCCTGCCCCCACCCCAAGCTCTGAGGACTGACAGCTGGCAAGACTCTCTAAGAGAGATGTTAACCTTTGAAAACAGCTCTCCGCCTCCCACCTGGAGGCACCAGGGGACCTCCTTTGGCTTGCCCGAACAAAGACCTCCAGCAAGCCCAGCGAATGGCAGAGACGTGCCCTAAATCAAAAGCGATCAATAGCAATATATCAAGCCAGCACAAGAGGCATTCCACGCTGGGAGGCTGGAGAGGAAATGGGGGGGGGGGGTTAAGTTGGTGGCCAGGCCTCTGGGATGATTAACAAGGGTAGTTAAGCATGCTGATTGGGTGTTTAATCTCCTTCTTCTTCCCGCCTGTCCCTGGGGGGTGGGGGGGGGGTATGGTGAATAACGTCCAATAACCTCTGAGATTCAGTCATGCCCAATCAACTGAAGATCATCCCTGCCATGGATGGGGAAAAGGGAACACATCCAAATTGGAGGGAATCAACTGTCTTAATTAACTGCAGCATTGAAGGGTAGAGGTTTTAATGGTAACATGATGCCGAACCCTCCACCAATGGGTGCCCAGAACAGAGTCCTGCGCCCGCATTGGTTCAGGGTTTGTCGTAGTGACAATTAGCATATTACCCAATTGTATACGCTTAAGATAACATTGGCAATTAGCATATTACCCAATTATATACGCTTAAGATAACATAGGCAAAACTCAAAGTGGATTTGAAATCTGCTTTCGATGTAGAGCAATCGTGCTTGAAACATATGAAGTCATATTAAAGTACCCAGAAAAAAATATCTCTGCAGACATAACAATGTTTAATGTAACAAAAGCTCCCCAAATGTAGCTACACTAATTTAAAATAGCCTTCTCAGCTCCTAATTGACACAGTTCACTTGAAAGTATCACACTCACATAGAGTTGGCAGAGTACACAGTCTATTTTAAGGCAATTAAACGGGCTACCTACCTCCGGATAAGGTATGATTTTGTCAAATACTTCTTAATGACCTGATTATCTGTGTAAAGAAATAAAAAAAACGAAAAGAAATAACTGAAGTATCAACAGACCTTGACACAAAATTCCCAAGTGGTAAGCTACTGACACACTCCCGTCTCGGTTCAAATAAACATTCAACAATCCAATTAGTCCTAGAACACATCAACAGTGTTGCTCTGACTTTCCTACAGATAATAATACTTTCCTACAGAAATAATAATAATAACTTTTGCTTTTTGTTTGGGCACTTACTGTTATTATTTCTGTATGTTTTTTTCTTGATACTTTAATGTGACTTTGTATGTTTGAAGCAAGATGCCTGCCCACTGAAAAGAGATTACATATCCACTTTGAGTTTTGCCTATGTTATTATATATATATATATAATAACACTAGCCTCATCCATCTTTCCTTGTCTCTCTTTTATTCCTCCTGGGAACTTTCTGCTCCCACCTCCTTGTGAACGACAAGCTATCTTCCTGGCCCTGCTGGCCTGAGACTGGTTCTTCAGTCTTTCTGGTCCTTCTTTATGATTGCAGCCTGGCTGGAGCTGTGCCGACCCCACCCCACTCTCTAAGGCTGCTGAGGATTGCTGATTGAAGCTCGGCTAGGGTTGTGCTGTCTCCATTCTGTTCCCTGGAACTGCTGAGGTTCACTCTTGCTGCTCAGGCTCTTCTGCCATTTCTCTGCTGTTCCTTTTTGCTGCTGGCTTCCTGGAGGCCCTTGCTCTTTGTGGGGAGTCCAGGGCTGTTGGTTGTGGAGTGTTCCAGGGTCCCTGGGTGGGCATTTGTGGCAAGGAGGGGGAGAGTTGAACAGGCTGTCAGGTGCTGGGAGGTAGCCCTGTCCCTGAAAAAAAAACTATACTTCGTCCCACTAAAAGATATAAGCAGAACTGTGAATTCATCCACTGTCACTTCCTCCTCCTCCAACCCTCTTTCCACCCCAAACGTTAAACCAGGCCCCGTAGGGCACCAGACCTCCCAAGCCCCCTCCAACCTTCCCCTTTCCCCAAACACCAAGGGACTATTTTCTCATATGGAAGCATGGTGCACTCTCTGTTCCTCCAAAGCACCATTGACTGCACTTAGATCTTTTGGTGGGAAAAGGTATAGCTGGAAACTTTGGTTCAGAGTTAAATAATATTATTTGTTGCAGGAACAATACTGTGGTACTTGGAGCTTTTTTGGTGCAGGTTTACTTCCCACCTGGAGACCGGCAGCCCTTTACAGCCCTGGCCCCTGCCTGGTGGAACACTCTTCCTCCAGCTGTCCGGGCCCTGCGGGATCTTGGTGAGTTCCGCAGGGCCTGTAAGACGGAGCTGTTCTGCCGGGCTTTTGGAGTGTCCAGTAGCTGATAGGTGCCCCCTCCTCTTCCTCTTCTTCATCTTTCTGGGTCTCTTACCATCTATGGGACCCGTTTTCGTCCCCCTTTGGGGAGGGTTTTAATGAGGGTTATTTGCGGACATTGTTTGTTACTGATTGCTGCATTTTAAATTGTTTTAATGTATTTAAGGGTTATTGTATATATGTGATTTATGTTGTTCACCGCCCAGAGCCCTTCGGGGGTAGGGTAGGGCGGTATACAAAACCCAATAATAGATAGATAGATAGATAGATAGATAGATCGATAGATCGATAGATAGATAGATAGATAGATAGATAGATAGATAGATAGATAGATAGATAGATAGATAGATAGATAGATAGATAGATAGATAGATAGATAGATAGATAGATAGATAGATAGATAGATAGATAGATAGATAGATAGATAGATAGATAGATAGATAGATAGATAGATAGATAGATAGATAGATAGATAGATAGATAGATAGATAGTGCAAGTGGCAGACTAGGATCCAAGGGACTCCCGTTTTGAATCCGTGCTTTCCATGAAGCTTTCTGTGAGACCTTGGACTAGGCTAGCCCAGGGGTCTGCAACCTGCAGCTCTCCAGATGTTCATGGACTACAATTCCCATCAGCCCCTGCCGGCATGGTCAATTGGGCATACTGGCAGGGGCTGATGGGAATTGTAGTCCATGAACATCTGGAGAGCCGCCGGTTGCAGACCCCTGGGCTAGCCTATCTCACAAGGCTGTTGTGAGGGTAAAAGAAGGAAGGTGGAACCAGGTGTGCTGCTCTGAGCTCCTTGGAGAAAAGAAGCTACCGTATATACTCATGTATAAGTCGAATTTTTTAGCACATTTTTAATGCTGAAAAAGCTCCCCTTGACTTATATGCGGGTCATTAAAATTTTTTGTGTGTTTTTACTTTGCCGGCCAGCAGGGGGCGCAGTTTTTATGCTAGCGACAACCTCAAATTTCTACAGTAGGTACCCTCAGAAGACACCCCCCCTGATGATACTTCAGCCAAGTTTGGTAAAAGTTTGGTTCAGGGGGTAACCAAAGTTATGGACCCCCCAAAGGAGGTGTGCCCCTCATTCCCCCATTGTTTTCAATGGGAGTTATTAGTAGATAGGGGCTACCTCTTTAGGGT
The DNA here is from genome assembly GCF_021028975.2 of Sphaerodactylus townsendi. NCBI lineage: Eukaryota > Metazoa > Chordata > Lepidosauria > Squamata > Sphaerodactylidae > Sphaerodactylus > Sphaerodactylus townsendi. Next base: position 16,437,847 of record NC_059429.1, read on the forward strand.
TCATAACTTTGGATTCCTTCTGAACCAAACTTCATTAAACATGGCTGGTCCTCATCAGGAGAGTCTCTCTATGATAACCAGCCAGGTTTCCAGTGAAGTTTGGGGTCAGGGGATCCAAAGTTATTGATCCCTCTAAAAGGGTGTCTCCCATCCCCCATTGCTTGGCTACAATGGAAGCTAAGCAATAGTAGATTTTCCATTTCTTGATAATATCCCTCTTAAAATCTAAGCTTGAGTTACATTTGGACATACAGAGATGGATTGAGATGCCGAGGAATCCAGTTTTGAAGGATTTTAAACTCTTGTGTTTTGGGCTTGGCTAGTTGCTGATTGAGCTAAGGTTTTTGTACTTTTAAAGTTATTGTTGATACCATATTGTTCTTGTTGACCCTCTTTTCCACTTGCAGAGCCAGTTTACTGTTTTTCTTTGAAATAAATATTCAAAAACATTTAACCTACTGATGCCTCAATTGATGTAATTTTATTGGTATCTATTTTTATTTTTGAAATTTACCAGCAGCTGCTGCATTTCCCACCCTCGACTTATACACAAGTCAATAAGTTTTCCCAGCTTTTTGTGGTAAAATTAGGTGCCTCAACTTATATGCGGGTCGACTTATACACGAGTATATATGGTAAATATGCACATGATAAGGTAGAAGGCCTTAAGGCAAGTGGGGGGAAGGAACTTCTGTGGACTCTTTGAAAAAAAAAAGGGCACGGACCTTTAAAAAAATTTAATTTCAAAAGAAATTCTATCAAATATAATTATTGTGCATCAAAGGAAACAGAAGGAGGAGCTCCATTCTGCAATTTTGCCTCCCAAACAACATCAAGTAATCCCGCCTTTCCACAAACTGATCCACAAGAACTTTTGATGTCTGTAATCGCATGCGAGCCTAGTTTTATTTCCCCAGGTGTGCCTCCAAAAAAGAGAGTTGTCTTGCATCTGCCTACGCCTACTTATGTGCAATGATAGAACAGGTTCTGGTGGGTTTTCTGGGCTGTGTGGCCGTGGTCTGGAAAACCCACCAGAACCTGTTGAATTCGGCCGTGAAAGCCTTCGACAATATAATGATAAAACAGTTTTTGTGTACAACCTTTTTGAGGGTGGTTGTGCCCTGACCAGAATGGCTTAGGCTAGTCCAGAGGTCTGCAACCTAAGTGCTCTCCTCCAGATAATTATGGATCTGAGCATTTATCAGCCCTCGCCAGCATGGCCACCTGGCACATGCTTTTGGTAGGGGCTGATGGGAATTGTAGTCCAATTGGCCATGCTGGTAGGGGCTGATGGGAATTGTAGTCCAATTGTAGGGAATTGTAAGGGCTGATGAGAATTGTAGTCCACCAGGATGTCACCAGGACCAGCAATTGGCCATGCTGGTAGGGGCTGATGGGAATTGTAGTCCATGAACATCTGGAGAGCCACAGGTTGCAGTCTCCTGGGCTAGTCCAATCTCATCAGATCTCAGAAGCTAAGGAGGTTCAGCCCTGGTTCATACATGGATAAGAGACCTCCAAGGAAGTTTGGAGTTGTTGCAGAAGCAGGCCATGGCAAACCACCTTTGTCAGTCTCTTGCCTTAAAACCTCGGTTGCTGTGACGCACACACACACACGGGGGGCTGTTTCTCATTCTGGGCTATCTTCCTTTCAAGTAAGTTCAGGGATATATCTATGCAGCGCCTGCAAAAAAAAAGGTTAATTTTCATAGGGATTTAATTCTGCAAACGTGAAAAAGCCAATCTGAAGATGAGGAGTTCTTTCTTGTTCCCAGCTTGCTGCAGGGCCAGCTGCAAGATCACAACCATTTCAGGGTCTGGCTGATCGACAAAGCAGTCTTAGCCAGTCTTAGCCACCGGGGCAGCTGCTACAGGTCCGGTGGAGTTCTATTCCCGCTCACAGGGGAGGGACAAGCCGGCTCCTGTCACTGGGATTCAGGTGTCCTGCTTGGGGGATGCATGTGCCTGACCCCCCCCCCCCCAGCTGTTACACTTGACTGCACACAGGAGTATCAGGTTACAGCCGTTTAATGGGAACAGGCAGTGCAGAGCAAGCTTGCTTTCAGTTCTGGAGAAAAGCAATCCAGAGCCCATTGTACACACTAAGCAAAGACAGGCGAGTCAATCCGGGCCAGGTTCACGATACCAAATGACAAATGTTCAATCTGAAAGCAGGCGCTGCGGAAACTATCAGGCTGTTTCAACCAAGTAGCTCCTGCAATGCTTGCTGTTTGCAGCTGCCTCTTATGAGCCTGCATTCTTGCTCAGTCTGAGTCCTGAGCTGACTTACAGCCGTCCCTTCTGCGTCTGGGCATTCATTGAAAATGCTGGGGGGAAGAATTAGGACTAATAAAAGGAAACGCTTCTTCACACAACATGTGATTGGTGTTTGGAATATGCTGCCACAGGAGGTGGTGATGGCCACTAATCTGGATAGCTTTAAAAAGGGCTTGGACAGATTTATGGAGGAGAAGTCGATCTATGGCTACCAATCTTGATCCTCCTTGATCTCAGATTGCAAAGGCCTTAGCAGACCAGGTGCTCAGGAGCAGCAGCAGCAGCAGCAGCAGCAGCAGCAGCAGAAGGCCCTTGCTTTCACATCCTGCAGGTGAGCTCCCAAAGGCACCTGGTGGGCCACTGCGAGTAGCAGAGTGCTGGACTAGATGGACTCTGGTCTGATCCAGCAGGCTAGTTCTTATGTTCTTATGTCTCTGGGCCTCCAAACAGACGCTGCATCTTTTAGCATGCAGTGCCTCACAGCCCTGTTGTCTGAGCTGCCTCACAGAGCCAGGTGAGCAGAGGGAACTGTCTGCCCTGTCCTCTTGCTCTTGGCTTGGGACAGCATTGTCCTCCACCTGTGTGACTGCTGGCTGCTCCCAGGACTCAACCAATGGTGGCTGTGGAGATTCAGCCAGCTGAGACTCTGATGGAGCCGGATCATCATGCCAGTATTCCTCATCCGAGGAATCCTAGCTAGCTGCTGGGGAGCCCATGAAAGCAGCCAGCTTGGGAGAGGCAGCGCTGGCCAAAGTCCTGGCAGCCAGTTCTGGGGTGCTGCACAAGGTAGACCCCCTCTCCTGCTGATTGGTTGGGGGCTTCCCATTCCTTGGGTCTGCGTGGCCCCTACTTGGGGCAGGATGCAATCATTCCGGGAGACGATCCTGCATTTGCTGCTCCTTGTTGTCTTTTAGCCTCCAAATAACACGGAATGATTTACCTTGTGCTTAGTTTTCACCAGCTCTGAGAATCAGTTCGGCCTCTACACCAGGATGTCCCCTGCAATTGCCGTAGCTCAGAAAGGGATATTTTATGAGGTGGGGGATTGGCACGTGGTCAGCCTCATTTCCTTGAAACCCCTGTTGTCTGCTGCTTATTAAGGGGCCTCTTAATGCTCTATAGCCCAGGACCCTTATAGAATCTGAAGCCCCCTGGAGTACAAGTCAGTCTTCTAGTAGATAATTCTCTTCTCACATAAACCCATCAAGCTGCCTTATATTGGATCGGACTGTTAGTCCACCAAGGTCAGTCAAGTCAGAATGGTAGCAACTTTCAATCAATCAATCAATCAATCAATCAATCAATCAATCAATCAATCAATCAATCAATCAATCAATCAATCAATCAATCAATCAATCAATCAATCAATCAATCAATCAATCAATCAATCAATCAATCAATCAATCACAGCCTTTCTTGGCATTAATATAGTTAATGTCATTTATGGGGAAGTTGAAAATAGGACGCATAAATACCCCCAATGTACGACTATATGAAATCAAGCACTGAAGAAGATAAGCGAAAGCGCAGCTAAATGCGTGTTGCATTCTGTGGTATTTATTTGTGGTATTTATTGTTTATTTATTTGTGGTATTTATTGTTGACTCTATTGTTGATTCTTATCAATGACTCTGTGATGCTATATATTTCCTGACATGGAACGAAACATGAGATAATAATCTGAGACATTCAAAGACAAACAAAGGAAAATCAAGTATTTATTAGCAAGAAATACAAAGATGTCCATTGGACTGTCCGGAGTGGATTTTTGATTGTTGATGTTACATAGCTCATATACCTGATAGTATGCACAGATAATGATATTGGTATTATAGTGATGTTATATATTGTTCCACAGTTTTTGATGTTATCACATGATATTTAAATGAATAGATGCATATAAAAGTGAATATTGTTAAACACATTGTTGATCTTGGTGTGAAACGTCCCTCTCTTTCTTTCCTTCTGATATCTTGTTGTTGTGCACTGTTTTGTGCTTTCTTGCAGTTTGATAGTAAACAGTAGTAACTTAGCAGCTGCTTCAGAGGTTTGCTTGTCATCATTATCTAACAAGGAGACACATTTTTTGATTATTAGATAAACCTGGCCTGCTAGCCAGTAGCAGATCCAGCAAACTGGTTCTTACAGACACATAAAAAGGGCAGCATAACAACATATGGCGAACAGTTTCCATACACTTCATGGCCCGTGCACGTACCCTTTCGGAAAGAGGGATTTTGTGATGTCTCCCTGATAAAATTGCAGAAGGAATGCATTATACCTGGGAAGGGAAAGGGACCTTGCGATGTTTAGGAAAAGTTAATTGGAAGGAACAGCCGTGACTTACCGCGGCTGCCATTGCTGATGGGGAAGGGACAGCCTCCGTGGTGTTGCCCCCTCCCCCTTGCCTTGCGAGCTCTTCTATGCTCGCGAGGCTTTGGCTTGGGAGGTGGGGCCGGGCGGCCTATTTAAACCTGTGTCCGGCCTCCCCACCTCCCCATTTGCTGAAGCGTGCGTGTTTCCCACCCACCTCTCCCTGTTTTTTGGTCTGTGTTAGTGCATGCACTTTTTTGTTGTTATATGGCGGTTTGCGCATGGGGGACTGATCTTTAGCTGGGAGGCAGCGGGCAAAATACCCGCTGTGGTGGAACCTCCTCACGAGGTTTGGGGTGGAGCAAGCCAAGGGGTCACCTGCCCAGACGTGGGCTTAGATGGCTTGCGCCCCTGGCAGCAAAGAGTCTTCAGGAAGTGGCAACCGCCCATCTGGAATCTCATAGCTGCTCCAGTGTGCGTTATAATTTTTCATCGGCAGGCATGCTGAGAAAAATTTAGGTGTCTGGGGGACCACAATTTTGGCTGCCCAGTACACATGCCATAAGATCAGACCCCCATGCTGCGCCTTACGCTTTTGTTTACCTTGAACCAACTTTGTTAATAAATGTTTTTATTCCACACACAAAATTGTGTTGTATTAAAAGTTCTTTCAATAGCAAGAGGGCATTAGCTGCTTCCCTCAGGCAGCAAGAGATACGTGGTGGTAGCAGCAGCTCTCCGAGGAGTTGGGACTTCCATACCACCTACTATCTGATGTTTTCAACTGGAGATGCTAGGTATTGAACCTGGGACCTATTGCATGCCAAGCAGATGCTGGGTCACTGAGCCACGGCCTCTCTGCTTCCACAGTCTTCTCCATTCCCCCTCGGCTTACTTGCAAGAGCCTATTTAAGCTCTCTCCCTCCCCTCTCTCTGGGTAAACCGCCATTAAGTTGCAGCCGACTTACAGCAACACCAGAAGGGTTCCCGTGAAGAGACTAACAAACACGCTACTCCATTGCCTGCCTCTGCACAGCAACCCGGGACTTCCTTGGAGTCTCCCATCCAAATGCTAAGCAGGGCTGACTTGGCTTAGTTTCTGAGATCTGAAGAGATCGGGCTAGCCTGGGTCAGCCAGGTCAGGGCACGTTCATGCCGCAGAATGAAATCGGCTTCATTAGCCAGGCAGGCACCTGTAGCTTGTCTTGCTACATGCTTTTCTTTGGAGGGCACCGGAAACTCTGCAATGCTAGTTCAGGATCTTTCCAAACAATCAGTAAGAAAACAAAATAATGGTCGAATCCCCACTACCGTCTTAGCCAGGTTTCAGAACACAAACTAACCAGGTTTGAGGTAGTTTGTGTTCTGAAACCTGGCTAAGAGGTAGTGGGGATTCGACCGGGGAAGTCGTCCCTCAAACCTGGTTAGTTTGTGTTCTGAAACCTGGCTAAGACGGTAGTGGGAATTCGACCAATGGGGGCTGTATAGGCCAAACTGTGCCCAGTGACTGGTAGGACATTTGGGGGCAAAGTCATGAAAGCTCAGTTGCGTTGTTCGCATTCTGTTCTTTCCAACACAAATCCCAAGTGACAGACCGTCGCTCTAGGAATCCTTGGAAACTCTGTGGTGAGGCCATAAGACTTCCCGGCAATTCCTTAGAGATGCCCGCTGTCGCCTCTGGATTTTCTCTGGAAGGGACGTAACGGTGTATCTGATGCCACCATTTTTTAAAAATAAAATCTCAGCCACGGGCAACAAGTCCTGGGAGAAAGGGATTCCATGCCACAATGGTCAGGTAAGTCTCGACGTAGCTGCTTTAAACCAGAAGCATTCGCTCAATTCCCAAACACCCCCGAAAAAGACCACTCCAGAGTTGAATTTTGACAAAACCCGGGACTCTGCGGCATTCGAAACAGCGTTACTAATGACCTGGATCGTGAGGAAATCAACCCACGACGGGCACATCCAAGGGGCACCCGCCACGCACAGGGGAGTTGCCCGCACATCCAGCGGCTAGTTCCTTTTTTCTGGGTTGCGGCACATGTCGAGATGAGTCTGGCTTGCTTGTTCTCATGGCAACGGGCTGCAGGAAGGTTTAGCTGAAATCCTCCACCGAAGTTCTCGTGTGGCAGCGAGGACGGCAGTTTGAGGCCCAACTGTGTGTTTCGGTGGTGGCTGCTGCTGTTGTTTTTCACTGTCGGCTGGCCCGGCAAATGGATGCGAGAGCCGTTCGTGGGGATGCCAGTGGAGAAGAGAGCAGGAGAGGCGAAAGGAGGGAGAGGAGAGACAAGCCCCTTCTGTTAAATAAAGCATTGCCTGACAGCACTGTGATTTAGCTCCTGCTCTGTAAGAGGGGCTCAGAGGCAGGTGATGACACCGAGCAGCTGGTGCCAAGATAGCTGGTTCTCGGGCTGCGGCCGTTCAGCTGCGTTAAGCAAATAAATAACCCGCACGGAGGGAACGGTGTCGGATCCAGGGCCGCTGTAAGCAGTTAGGAAGCCACGGCGATGGACTCTTCCGCCGCAGGATGTTATTAACCCACCCTGGTACCTGACCCCTGTTTGCTGCCCCTGCGGCCCGCTATCTGGTTCAATCCAGTCTGGTCACCCTTTGCCTCCGAATAGTCCAGATGCCGCAGCTGCGCCAGGCGGGAAATGCATCACCTGGCCATCCACCATTGATTTTTTGCCCCCGTTCGCGGTGCCGTCCATCTGCTCGTTTTGTCGTCCATGACAGTTTCTTCGTCGAGCTGCAAGGCCGTTATCATCCAATGCCCTTTTTTTTCCCAGCATCATTCGTGGGGAAGATTAAAACCCAGATGTCCGGCAATGACAATAAACAAGACTATAAATTTGCACGGCAGCCGAGGGCTGTTTACAGATCTGGAATCAGCCGAGCTACCAACTGTAGCCTTTGGAGCTGCCAACTCCAGAAGCTCAAAACAGGGAGACTGCGGTTCCCGTTGCTGATAGTTTCTTCTCTCCTTTTCCGCATCGCTGGATCACAATGAATGTACAATCCCAGACAATATTCAAAGATTTCCAGTCACATTTCTGGAGGGTCTGTGACCCTCTCCCTGATGTTACCTGCTGACAGCAGGAAGGAAATATGAAAGACACGTATCCTGGAGAGAAATGAGACAGAATTTTCATTTGTCTTCCAACCGGGAGACCTTGATAGACTGGATCAAGAAGGCCACCCATTTGATTGGGTACAACAAACCGAGGGGTCTGCAACCTGCGGCTCTCCAGATGTTCATGGCCATGTTGGTAGGGGCTGATGGGATTTATAGTCCATGAACATCTGGAGAGCCACAGGTTGCAGACCCCTGAACCTCTAAAAGTGAGGCCCCAAAGGCCAAGAAGCCCAAACATCCCTACCTGTGAAATATTGAACCTTGCAGGCCAACAGAGGACTGTTCACTTGAGATCGTTTGTTCCAAAATACCAAGTTTGGAGTCCATGATAGGCAGATTTGGGGTCCATGATAGGCAAATTACCAATTATTTTGTGCCATTTATTATTTAATTGAAGCTATCTGTGCAGGCCATCTGAACTGAATGGAAAACTCCTTTTCCAAATGGTTCAATGAGGGGCAATCAAGTAAGTTTGTGACACTTACTATATGTGGCTCTCGTTGTACTCCTGTGTTGCCGTGATGTGCTTAGATTTGAGTTGCACTTTGTAGGCATGGTTTTCATTTGATCTTAACCACATACCACTTGAGAAAGAAAAAAGTAGTCACCACATAATCAAAAAATAAATACACAAATTGATATTTTGTAGGTGAACTTCTGTACAGGAGGAAGAATTTTTAGGCATGGAATCACATCTAAATAATTTTTTTGCAGTATCTGTGATTGTGCACATAAAGGAGGAGATAATGCAAATGAATAGAAGGAGCTGGAACATTTTGAAAAACTGCACATGGTTCAAATCTGGAATTAATTTTCAAAACTGGAATTAAGAAGGAATAAGTGGGGAACTTGTAAGGAACATCTAATCTTCTATCCTCCACAATTTCCTTGTTCCCTTCCCTAAAAATTTCCACAGCCTCTCCCCTTTTCCTGCTTCCTTCTCTCCTTCTACCAGGATGGTGTAGTGGTTAAGAGCAGGTGGATTCTAATCTGGAGAGCCGGGTTTGATTCCCCATTCCTCCATGTGAGTGGCAAAGTCTTATCT